>NW_026897029.1:0-28208 GCF_033153095.1 Gastrolobium bilobum | reverse complement strand
GATTCTGTGAGTGGGTGTAAGTAGTGACTTGCACTAAATGTAGGTAATAGACGTATATAAATCCTACATTTCTCTGGCCAGTGGAATAGTTGACACACATGACATGACTATTCTGCTGCATTGCACTGATTTTGGAACTTATATTGTATTACTGCTTTTGAACTTATATTGCACATGTAAGTGAGCTTGGTGGAGAATTCTTTGAGACCCCTTGTCTTACTCACATTTCCATCAGACACCTCACTCCACATTTGGGCACATTTTCAGGTTCAGGTAACTCGGGGGTTGAGACCTCGGGCGGCAGGAGGCCGGAGCTTAGTTGATTGATTCATGTATATGCTGACATGATTGGATGATGCTTATGTTTTAGTTACATTTTATGATTTACTGAGCTGAGACTATGTTGGGCTTTGTTGCCTTATTTGGTGAGCATGGGGATCGTCCATGCCACGTTGAATTGACTTTGTTGTTTTAGTATTGAGTTGTATAATTGTATCAGGATTATGGTCCGGACTACTTTGAGGTAGTTCTGTGACTTAGATACTCACCTATTTATGTAATCAGGTATTTCAGTTAGTTGTTGAATTGCAATTTACATACAGGCAATGTTTTGAAAATAAATTAAGTAATTCAACTTGGTAACGATAATGACGTCATAATTGAAAGTAAAAAGTTTATTCCGCATTTTTAATTAAGCAAAGCTTAATACAATGACATGATAACAAACCGGGTATACACGGGGTGTTACACTCGAGCGCCCAACTGGCCGCTCGAGCACTAAAGGGTAGGCAAGAATGAGAATTTTTTGCATAGGAGCGCGCTCAAGCGCCCTGTAGCACGCTTGAGCGCCCAATACGAGCCCAGTCAGCCCAATCTGTAGTATCTTGAATAAAAACGGAAACAAATAAGATTTGATTGGGAATTGATAGAGATTCATGAGGAGATTGGATGGAGAATTAAAAGATACGGCTTCAATGGTTATAAATAGGGAGCTGAGGGTCAAGGAAACACACCAATTCACAGACACCAAGGAATTACACAGAGATCCGAAGGAGGAATTCTGTTACGAGGCGTTGGAGCTGTAAGAACCCGCACCGTTAATTAAGGAATTTAATTAATACATTAGGAGAAAATAGGAAATTATTTCATAATTGAACCTAATAATTATTATGATGCTTTAATAATTATAGTAAGTGATTAAGAATGCTGAAAGTCGCTTTTCGGAAGAAAAGTGCAGATACTGGTTCTGCTAGTCGGTATAAATGTGTACCGAAAAAGTATCCCGAAAATTATTATAAGTGCATGATAATTACTTGAATAATATGTAGGACTTGTAAAACGAGTTTCAAGTCCAAATAATGAGAACTGGTGCTAGAAACCGGTACTGGCTTTGAAAAGCGCGTACCAGAAAGGTGCTCCGAAAATTATAAGAAAAATATGATAATTCTCGTAAAATTGAGCAGGTTAAGAATCCAAAGTTTGGGATTAAAATGCTAAGCATAGCAATTAAAGTTAATACTGTGTGTTTAAATGCTAAATCACTATAAATAGGCACACTTGGGCACAAAACCCTAAATAACTTCTGCATGTACGTGGCTTGGGAGAGGGTGGCTGACCAGAATAGTGTCCAAAGGGCTTATTCTCCATTTCTTGGCCAAGTAATCACCTTTTGCTTGGTTTCTTCACCTCCAAACACTTGAGCCTTGTGTGAGTGGCCTTGTGAGTGTGTAGAGAGCTTTTGTTCTAAGTTGAGAGGCTGTTGGAAGTCAGCTTTGAGGGCTAAGTTAGAGAGTTGAGTTGTGGGAACCTTGGAGTTGGCTTGTTAAGCTTCAAGGTGTGTTCTTTGTGGAGAAAGGACCAACCTTCAACTTACATTTTCGTTCTTGAAGGAGTCAGAACCTTGGAGTTGCCATGTGAGCTCCAAGAGCACCTTTTGTTGGCTGGTTGAGCTTTGGGGTGAGTTACCTTACCTTGGTCTTGAGTTTTGATGAGTAAAGAGGTGTCTTTGCATGTTTAATGAGTTAAACAAGTAACCAATTGTCATATTAACCTAAGTGGACCTAAAGATGCATGTTTAAGCTTCTGGAAATGTTAAATATGGAACCTTGGACGGATATCTTCACGAAATGCAGTTTCTGCATTCTGTCGTGAAATATCCGGATATGTGCCCGAGAAATATCCGGATATGTGATATCCGGATATGGGATTTAGATATCCGGATATGGGAATCTGAATATCCGGACATTGAATATCTGGATATGGTCAGTGAGATATCTGGATATTGCATATCCGGATATGCCCCGTGGAATATCCGGATATTCTGGGGTAGAACAGTAGCTGTGCTGTGTGTACAGTAGGCTATTGGGGTTTGTGGACCATAGATTGATGAAGTTGAACTTCTGTAATTAATTGATATAAGTCAGATTCATATGATTAAGGGCTTATGGCTTGTGAGAAGCCTTAAGACGTAAAACGTAATGGAAAGGCGTTGTCTTTAAGTTATATGCTTGTGGTGCATTATTATTGATATAGTATTGGTCCATAACAGATTGTGAATCTGTTGTGTTTGGACGTTTGAGGACTCTTGGCTTTGGGTGTTAGCTTGCAAGGTAAGCTTTCGTGTCCTCGGTTTAGCCATGTTGTGGTTCCACCATGTCCCATGGGGACATGGTATATGCATGCTGTGTTACATGCTTTTGATATTTGAAATGCTGTTGAGTGTAGCTCCAAATCCAAATGAGCCACAAGCGCCATTATTGTCCTAAAAGAGAGTCCTTCGTAGAAACCTCGGACTAGAAGGAATCTGGCATTTCCCGTCTCCAAAAAGGATCTTGTAGTGGGATTATAAAACTTAAAGTCCCGAGAGCGTTCAGCATATCCAACAAAATAGCAGCTGATTGTTCTTGAGTCCAACTTTCTTTCATTTGGCCTATAAGGCCTTGCTTCTGCTGGACAACCCCAAATGTGTAAATGCCTTATGCTAGGTTTCTTTCCATTCCATAGCTCATAAGGGGTTTTTGTCACTGCTTGTCTTTAAGAGTCCGGTTTCGCCTTTCCGCAACACCATTCATGCTAGGTTTACCTGGCATTGTGTATTGCGGGACGATTCCACACTCCTTTAGGAAGATCGCAAAGGGCCCTGGACGTTGTTCACCTGATCCATCAGATCTACCATAGTATTCACCACCACGATCAGATCTAATGGCCTTAATTTTCTTGCCTAACTGAAGTTCAACTTCAGCTTTAAATTCTTTGAACACATCCAATGATTGTGACTTCTCTCTAATCAAATATAGGTATCCAAATCTTGAATAGTCGTCTATGAATGTGATAAAGTATTGTTGACCATTCCAAGAGGCTATAGGAAATGGTCCACAAATATCCGTATGAATCAATTCTAAGACGTCTGAAGCTCTGTTGGAACCTATTTTCCTTATGTTTGTCTGTTTCCCCTTTATGCATTCAATGCACACCTCAAAATCATCCAGATCAAGGGGTTCAAGAATTCCATCAGTCACAAGCCTCTGAATTCTCTGTTTAGAGATATGACCTAAACGCTTGTGCCACAGAACCAGTACCAACAAACTAAAGTGAGAGTCATACCCTTCTTTTCGCGCCATGCCTTGTATTTGGAACACTCTTTCTTCATGTGTCCAGATTTCTTACAAAAGAAGCAGGTGAATTCCTGGTCCTGCTTCTTTTGCTTCTTTGGCAAAGCATCCGCATTATCCTTAGCTCTCTTTCTTTTCTTGTCTTGAGAGGTTGATGCCAAGTGAGCACTATCAGTCTTCTCTCGCTGTAACCTCTCTTCCTCTTGCACGCAGTGAGAAATGAGCTCATTAAGAGTCCATTTTTCCTTTTGAGTGTTATAACTCACCACAAATTGACCGTATTGTGCAGGAAGAGAGATAATAACTAAGTACATGAGCAACTCAGAGGGCAGCTCTAACTTTAATGCCTTTAGTTTTCCAGCAAGATTAGACATTTCCATAATGTACTCCCTTATGTTTCCCTTTCCTTTATACCTCATGTTTATGAGTTTGGACAAGGTTTGACCAATTTCAGCCTTTTCATTTCGAGCAAAGTATTGCTCGAGTTCCTTCAGAAACAACTTGGCATCAGTAGTCTCAACAATCGAGCCCCTAAACGCCTCCGGAACGGAACGTTTCATGATCATCAGACACATGCGATTTGAGCGTTCCCACTTCTCAATTTTATCCGTGTTTGGATTTTCCTAAGTGGAAGTGGGTTTCTCAGTCCTTAGCGCATTGTCGAGATCCATGCAGTCGAGAACAATTTTCACATTCTCTTTCCACAGCTTGAAATTTGCCCCATTAAGCATTGGAAGCATATTCACTTGAGCAACATAATTGGCAGCGGTAGCAGAAACTATACAGAGAACCAAAAAAGATAACATACTAATAACATGTCAAATCATATATATTCATACACGATATAGACAAATAATCCGAAGTAAAATGAGTTTATTATAAGATACCTAGCACAACATTAATATTTAGTCTGTGGACAAAAATATCAACTTGTAAGTGGTACTCTTAATGTAGTAATCAAACATTGACAATAAGTCCTGTCAAATCATAGCCTTCCTGTGGGCCGACTATGAATTACATGGAGAATTCTTGATAATTGTCACATATTTATTACCACAGGTATGTTTGTTACTTGGCCAAATAATAACCTTCCTGTGGGCCGATCACTATCCGCATAAGCAATAAACACACACATGATCACACAACATATGTTATTTGGCCAAACAATAACCTTCCTGTGGGCCGATTATTATTTGCATAAATAAAATATATTTATATGACCAACCTATTTGAAATCAAATTAACCTTTATAAATTTGGCCACTGTGGCGGCTAACAAATCTATCATATTTAATTTCAAATAGAAACCTTTAGGGATAATAAACCCATTTAAAAACAAAATAACAACAATAAAGAAAATTATTCTTTATCAATCCTCAATGTATATACATACATACTATATCATTATACCATTAACAATAAATACCTTTTCATTATAAGGCTTAAAAAATGATGCACAAACAACGCACATGTAAGCCTTTTCAAAAAAGCTGAAAATGATGCATACAATAAATACCTTTTCATTATAAGGCTTAAAAATTAATGCACAATTGACGCACATGTAAGCCTTTTCATATGAAAGCTTGAAAATGATGCATAATATCAACAACAACAAAATTATATTTAGCTTTTAAGAAAGAATATCAAATATAAGGAAAACCCCAAAACCAAAGACCTTAAACATTTGATTTCTTTCAAACCGTAAGTCCAAAATTTTCTAAGAGAATTCATTGTTTATTCAAAAAATTCAAACAACAAAACCTCATCGATTATAAAGCCAAAATTCTTCCAAACATTCCATCTATTCACAGATTCAAAATTTAAATAACAAACCCTTATTAAACTGTGAATCCTAGTTTTTTTCTAAAAAATGTAGCTTTTGTTCCAAAACCAAAAAATCACCGTCAGGGAACAAAAATAACACTACATAGCTAATACAAAATACATAAGATGGAACTCACGTTCAAAAAATAATAAACTTTATGCCAAAAGACAATAAAACAAAACTTTTCACGATTCATCATATATAAAAATCACAAAACTTAATTCCCTCATGATTCAATATGATTATGGCTCTGATACCAATTGTTGGAATTTTTAATTCCTCTAAACTTTATGGTGATAACTATCACCTACAAGCCAAGATCCATCATACCAAATCATAAAGAAAAATAAGAACAACATAAAGGTGGAGGCATACCTGTCTCCATTGCAGCGGAATAACTTTGATCTTGTCTCTTGGGGTTTGTAGTCTTCCTCAGTCAAATTACCCTAAAACCGAATTCCTTAGTGTGCCGTCTCTCTCTTGATGGGGAAGAGAAACTAGGGTTGTTCTTTGACGTATTGGGGACCATAACCCTTTATAGTGTTTTTATCTTTATTGTTGGGCCAATAAGCTCCCATTATACATAGTTGGCCCAACACCGGTATCCACTCATTCAGCCCATACTCACTTAGGAATCTATTTGGGAATATTTACCTGATCACTTTAATTTACCCAATATATATAAATAGCACAATATAATTATTAATATAATATGTGACCCACAATAATTATTAGAAAATATAATTTTCTAACAAGAACACCAAAAACTGATCATGATAGTTTATCTTTCACCAATAAAAGCAGTCAAAGAAGTAAATGTTGCTTCAAAAATTAATCAACATTACCTGCTATCGCCAACAAAGTCAGTAGACACCACATCATCTTCAGTGTAACCCAAAATCCCCTTCAATTATTTACCCTCTGATTCCTCCCTGGATATTGTTATTTCAACAAAAAAAAGATTGAGATAGGAGGAAAACCCAATTCAATTTTACTAAAAGTAAGAAGACTTCAAAAAGTTTAAAATTTACTTGATAGCAGCTTTGATCTGGTCATAGTTGCAGCCTTCTCTAGCCTGACAGTGAGGTCAACAACTGAAACATCCACAGTAGGAACTCGAAAAGACATTCCAGTTAATTTACCATTTAGCGATGGAAGAACTTTTCCTACAGACTGTTTTGTCACAAATTCAACATTCAATGGTGACAAAGAACAAAAGCTTTGGAATAAATTTCCACCATTTAATCAAATGTTGTATCAATTTATATATATAATAGGTACCTTAGCAGCTCCAGTGCTGTTGGGAATTATGTTGAAGATGTGGAGATTTATCCGGGTACACCCTTACCTACTCGGGTAAATAATTCAAGCAATTTCTCAGATATCAAGAACAATACCCGGGTACACTCCTATCTTGGCAAAAAATTTCAAAAAATATCCGGATAGGGAGGGGTGTACCTGGGTAGACTTGGTGGTCAACGGTCAAACATGGGTAAATTGGTGTAATGTTTTTTAAGGGGATTAAATTTTCGAAATAATTTATAATGAAGGTCAATTTAGTAATTAATTATTAATAAAGGATTATAAGGGTCAAAAAGCCCGAAACTCTAGATCCAACAACCGTAACATTCCAAAACCTTAACCACAACTAAATTAGATTAACGCTTAAGGTTTTAATTATTTATTATAATCAATACCCAAAACTTAACCATAAAATTCACTAAATATTTATGATTATATTTTTATTGTCATTTTTATTCCTCCCAAATTTTTTTTCTCCGATTTCTTTTATTCTCTTCCCTTACCTATATCCAAACATTCCCTTATACGTGTTTTTTGTGTGACAGGTTGTGATGGTATACTGATGATAAATCTGTTCAAAGGTAACCCACTAACGATACATTTTTATTTTTTTTTAGTTTGGATATATATTATTATTATTTAAGATGTTCATAAATTAGGGTTTTGAAGAATGACATGAAAATTGTTTTTTCTCTTCCTGTTATTTTTCATTAAATTCTAAAATAAGGTGAAGGTTTACCTAAAATCTTCACTTTCCTTCTCTTCATCCACACATTAGAGGCATCTGTTCTGGATAGGCCCAACAATGTGGCAGCCCAAAGGTCTGAGCCCAATCTCAACCCCTCTTCCACGTCAGCCCTACCAACCGTCAGCTCCCCAACCCCCAAAGTGACGACACTTCCTAGGGGAAACACGGAAATGTCCTATCTTGGGACCCCAACCCCCAAAGATGATCGCCCTAGTTGCCACAAGAGGAAACTACCCTTTGTCACACGCTGACACCGCCAGACACTGGGGGGCGCGTCACTGCTATCATGACAGCACCTGCTACGCCCAGCACCGTCTATAGTCTGCCACCCCTGGCATATCCCAAGGAGAGTTGACCCTCTCCTCACGAACCCTGAGAAGGTTCATAGCACCTTCCCCTATAAATAGCCCCCTTACACACAAAGAGGACATCTTATGTATCGTTATTCTGCCCATTTACTTTGAGTTACACCATACACACACCAAATCTTCCATTGTTATTAGCTTGCTTAATACTTGGAACGATACTTCTAGCCTGGTCTTTACCTTCGCTTGAGGTATCACCCATACAGTGACTCCATCCCTAAAGAGAACATAGTAAGCTTATAGATCCCAATGGTACAACATCTAACAAGCTTGTTTAGAAATAAGAGAACGAGATTACTTATTCTAGCAGCGGCATCTACGGGTTGGGTATGAGCGAAAATTTAATTTTAAAAAAAAAATAAAAAACCCTTAAAACCAATAAGTGGATAAATATAGTATAGATAAATGACGTGATATGCAAGTTTAAAATGTTTTTGAATTGGGGGTTGAAAGCAAATGTTGTGTTTATAATTGGGAAAATGCTTGTTACAAAATCAGTGGAAGGCGTATCTCCTCACATTTATTGGAGTGGTAGATTCATAATGGAAATATATAGAAAAATAAAGGGTTAGGTGTTTGTCATTTTAATTGACATAAGTTATGTCATTTTAAGAGAGAGATAGACACAGAAAAACGGAAATCATGGAAGAGAGAAAGTAGGTGGTTTTTTTTAATTTAAAATTCAAATTTTCTGTGTCTGTATCTCTCTTAAAATGACATAATTTTCTGTCATTTAAAATGACAAACACTTTTTCCAAATGAAACCAATTATAATTGAGAAAAGTGTGTATCATTTTAAAGGATATAACGTTGTGTCATTTTAAGAAAGAGAAAGAGATAGATAAATGAGGAGAGAGAGTTGACAAAAAAAATAAAGGTGTGGGTCTCACCTCTTTGTGAGAGTGAAAGGATATAAGTTGTGTCATTTAAAAGGATAAACACTTTTCTCATTATAATTAGATATGAAAAGATATGCAAATATAAGGTGATTGTGTGCAGCGTAGCAACTAAGTCATGGCCAAAAATGATTAAATAAACACTAAATTCTATCATACAACCTAGTTACGATTATTTAACTAGGTCTAAAACGTGATTAATTTTTAAAAATTAACTAGGATCAAGGCATTGGCCGGAGTCAACGTGGCTCCGTCACTAATTGTTTGTATTTATGCGTATAACATTATTAATATTTATAATATTATACCATGCTTACATTACTTTCTCTTTAGGTAAATAAATGAGATAAGCACACTTCTCAATTGTGTGGAAGTATTCTTACATTAATCTTTTTCTTTTTTTCTCGAACAAGTAGGCATTACAAAAGGTATAAAAGTTGTGTGCAATAATCATTTTTCTATTTTTTTTAATAGCGATTTATTTACAAAATGAATACTTTAAACACTATCTTACATGCAATCTCGGCTTTTATGTTTTAAATAACCATATTCATATTTTCTTGTCTCTATCCAAATAAAAAAATAAATAACCATATTCACCAAAACCAAAGGCCCATTAAATAAAGGGCTTTGCATCTTTCATTTAATACGAGGTTAGAAAAATTTCTGCATATACATAATTCATATGGATCTCACTGTAAACAAAAAATAAAATAAAAAATAAAAATATATTGCAGTAAAACAATCTCTCAATAACACGAGAAAACACTTTATTAAACAAATTCATAAACTAGAGAGGAATTTATAGGGTGACCCACATATGTTTGGTAAATTTGTAGGTAACTTGTTTTCTTCTGGCTTCTGCTGATGGAAACCTTATCCACAAAAGTTTTCTTGGGGCCTCAGCCTCTTTTCTTGGGGCCTCAGCCTCTAAAATATAATCCACAACACCCCCTAGAAACTAGTGTCTCTGCAAAAGTTTAGCTGCAATGAAATCACCACTTCTATTACCTCTTAGAACATCGAACTTGCAATGGCTCATTCCACCTTCTGCTTTCTAAATTCTGGAGTTTTGAGGAACACAGTTTATACAAGAATATTATATAAGTCTTCTCTTCACTCCCTATACACAAATGTTACGGTTTGTCTAATTGCATGGAAGTTGAAGTTTGAATATGGAAGCTCGTGGCAGTTCATATATAGACACAGATAGTCTCCATGAAACTGGTTCAGCTCTCTTTCTCAAATCACTCTCTTGGACATTTTTATTATTCTTTTGTGGAAATTCTTATCAAAGTGCATGTTAGATAATAGATACTCACATATAATTTTTTTTCACGTGAGAGTTATGTAAAAAAGAAAAAATACAAATATTTTAAATAAGTATTTTCTATCAAATTTTGTGAAACCCTATTTAAGATAGGAATAAGTTATTCTACCTACCATTTTTTCTGCCTACATTTACCTATCACTCTAGAATACTATTAGATCAAAATCTTAACTAACAGTTATCTTTCTCTTTCTTCTTGAGATTCTGATCTAACGGTGTTGGAGAGTGGTAGGCAAAAGTAGGCAAAAAAAATAATAAGTAGAATAACCTATCCCTTTAAGATATTTGTATTTATTTCTTTTCGCATGATATACAAAATTTAGATGAATAGATGCATTCTGTGTCAACATATATGCTTCCTTTTTAATTGACCAAGGTGGTCACTTTGTTATGAAACAGACGTTGTCGTTGTGCAATAAATTACGGTTATTTTTACTTCTAGTAGGAATGAAATTGAAATTTTACTTTCCTTTGAACTATAATAGCAAAGTGAAAAACCACATAAAATTTAACATTTAAGGTCCACTCTTATTCACTTGAAAAGAAGCTTATCGTAACAGACTCCATCTAGTTTGAGAACATGAATTATGAAGTATCGATAGTGAAGGAACACGTGCACGAATGTGACAATATTCTTTACAAGAGTGAAGAGTCGCTTTATCACTAGACAAAGCCCGTATCACATGGAAAAGGTCAAAGGGCAGAAAAATATGCTAAGCATAACTTAAAAAAGTTAATAATGCCTTGAAATATTAAATCCCAAGTTGCATCTTCACTCATGCCAGCAAACATTTATTATATAAACAAGAGAGCATCAAATAGATCACACGCATCATATTCTTATGAAATCCTTATTGGAAATAAGGTTTTGAGAAATTATTCTCAGATTATATAAACAACAACATTTATTTCAACTCATTGGCAATTCAGAAATTGAAAAAAAAAAAAAAAAATCTAACTTATCATCTGTATTATGATAATGTTTCCTCAGAAGTGGTATTCTTATTATTATCTACAGATGAACTTACAGCTAGATCATCCTAATCTTACAAAAATCCAGCAGTCACATTTCAAAATCAATTTCCTTATCCCTTGTTGACCATGACGAGCAGTAACAAACAAGTCCCTAGAGGAATCTTAATTCCTCAACACTATTGTTTTGCCTGCAAAAATGAGTACAATGAGAAATAAGTGCCAAAAAAATAGTTATTTTAAAAAGAAAACCACACATATATATATATATATATATATATATATATATATATATAGAGAATGATCCGTTTACAAACTTTTTTTTATAAATCATACTAATTATGACTAGTCATACTTAGTGTAATTTGTAAGAGTTTGTAAACAAAAATTTTGTAAATATAACCTTCCCCTATATATATATATATAGAGAGAGAGAGAGAGATTTACATTTCTGCAGCTGCTGTATGTGCAGCAGTTAAATACTTAACATATATAGAGATGAAAGTATTTAATGTGGAGAATCATAACCATACACCTGTCATTGCTGTACGTAAAGCGGCTGTAGACACATGTATATATATATATATATATATATATATATATATATATATATCTTAGAGAAACACATGTAATCTAATCAATATTCTACTTTGTTTCTAACCTTTCTTTTTCTCCTTTTTCTTTATTTTCCAAGGCCCCACATGGCAACTACTTTAAAGGTACCATAGATGCTCCTATTGTGAAGGTATGAACCAAAGCATATGCTAAAGTATCTGGTGCGGTCAACATTGGAAGCTCTATAAGGTACACTAACTTATGTTGAAATTGACTTGGAAAAGGAATAAGTAGAGGTAGGTTCAAAGTTCTAACCAATAGGAGTTAGGTGGCAAATTCAAAGTCCATCCACCAATAAAATATCACGTCACCTAACTTCAGACTAGCACCATCAAATAGAAAGCCAAGACATCCTGAGGCACATTGACACCCAACTCTACCCTATGAGCCTCCAACTTTTTTATTGTAAACTCTTACTAAATCAAAATTTTCCCACCAAACCCTTTTATAAAGAGAATAGTTTAAAATCCTACGGCAGTTTGCACTCCAGACAAAATAACAATGCCTTCATCCAACAATGTAATTTAGTAGAAGGGTTCACCACTTTGAGGTTCCAGACCACCTAACTGCCCTAATGAGCATCCCCTTCACGATTCACCCTTAACACATTCTCTCTCTGCAATGGATCCTCCAACCAATAATATGTAGGACTATAAGCATGTTTGATGTTTCAAATATAAATAGCATTTTCTTTCGGTTTTAAATAATATGGCCAAAGGGCGCAATGAGTATGAGAGACGTATCCAAATTTAAAAATGATGACTAGAAAATACCTGTGAATACAAGAAGGTTCCAAGGACAGCAATAGCAGCTCCAAGAGCATTGATGGGCTGAACTGGTGTGTGGAAGATAATAATTGAAGACACTATGACAGATATACGTTTCATGGTGTTTCCAATGCTAAATGTCAAGGGAGAGATCTCATCCAGAGACATGTATGAAACCTGATTGTACAGATGATAAAATATACTCTGAGCTGCTACCCACCTGTTGTGTACAATTACCAGCAATAAATATGGAGAAGTGCAGAAGCTTTCACAACCAAAAGATAGAGAAAGAGAACAACTGATAACCCAAAATCAGGACAGTAAAAACAGCTCTATTTTCGGTTACAAATTTCAAACACATCAATCAGGTATCATAAATGTCACAGTTAATTGCACTAAAGGTTTGGTCTTTCATTCTAATTACATAACATATATAAAATCGGGGAACTTGATAACCAGTCCATTGATCCTCACAGACAATCTATCTGCTTTCAAGTCTCAAACTAAAATAAGGTCACGGTCATCAATTTGAGACAAAAAAGTATCTCAGTCCTGCAACTAAAGAAGTTGACAATTGGGATAAATTCTAGCAACTTGCAAGCAATAGATGTTCTCATATATGGTCTGCAAAGAATTTTTCCGAAGTTAGTTCATATTCTCTCCAATTTTAAAGGAGAAATAAATAAAGAAGGAATCAGCTAATGCATAAATACAACAAGCCCACCAGATAAAACTTCTAATGTAGGATTTCCAACCCTCAAAGAGATGTGAATATCCCAGTCACTTCATTATAAGAATCCATGAAGACAATCTCAAACATCTATAGAATACAAAGATGATTAAAAAACAAGATGTACTCAATAACTACCAACAATTTAAGCCATTTTAGGTTGATGGTTACGATCAGGAACACTCAGTTGACTCAGAAAGGACAGGACACTAAGTTTGCTCTTCTGGTCCATTCCGCCTTTCCCCATACTGATGATGTATATGTCTTTCAAAAACAAATGAATCAATAATTTAGGCAATATAAAATACTTTTTCAAGTTCTGATAAGGACAAACAAGAGATTTACATAATAGTTTAGTAAACCTAATCAAATATTATGAAATTTTCAAGATATGACCTTATCTCTAGTATGGAAAATAGAGATGCATACAGATTAAGATCAATACAACCATGATAACAAATACAATAGATCAATATTACAGTGAGTAGTCATCTTGTAATTACCATATGAATTGGGGTCCAATTTGAGAGAGGGCTGTTTCATATCCAGCAGCCCACATCTGCGGTCCTTCCACAGCAATTGCGAAGGGTGTGAGAATTGCGAGGGACAAAATAGATAAACAAGCATAGTAATTCATTCCGCTGACAGACTTTCCCTTCATGCCCTTTTTTGAAAAGATATTCCTGAATACAAATGCCAAATTTGATATCATAGCCCCCATAAAACCTGAAAAAAAGGGTCATTGCAATCAAAGTCAGGAGAGTGCAGAGAACTGTGTGCAGCAAAATAATGAGAAATACACTCCAGCATAAATAACCTCCTCCTATGAAGCACCGACTCGATGATACAGGATGTCGATTACCAAACAATACGTGTCCGATACGTTTCCGATACGCGTATCCGATACGTTGGAAAAAAATTTAAGGAGTATCGGTGCTTCATAGACCTCCTCTAATGGCATTATTAGACAAGTAAATCACCCTTGCAGTCGGTGGATATATTCAAGCAACAATAGACAACAAAGTGCAGTAAAGGCCAGTTTGCTAACCAAAAAAAAAAAGTGATATTACCATAACTCAATTAATTAAACACAAGTTATATTTTTCAGGTCAAATTCAAAATTTAAATCAGTTTATCATCCCATCTCCAACTTATTACTATGATTAATAACAAGATGAAAAAGAAACAAAATGTTCTTCAAAAGACAAGTTCATTACCAATCATATTGAAATTGAGCTCAGTCACCGCAGCAAGTGCACATCCACCAATGATTGGAATTAATGACAGATAGACTGGCACAGGGAAGGTCTCACCCAAAATAAATCTCGAAACCAGAACACTAAAAGCAGGCTCACCACTCTTGATAATATGGGTAAATGATACTGCAACTTTTGACATACTAACCGTTGCAGCTACATGTCCTATTGTATGTGCAACAGCAACCTGAAGAAGAAACACCAAAGACCAAGGTCACTATCCATTCAAAATGATAAATAAAGGAGAGTGACCAAACTGATTAAGACTTTTTTAGAATCCATTTTGCATAAAGAAAATTTGTTAGTTGTCCAGCTAAAATGAAATTACTCTTTCAAAACTTAAAAATTGTCATCATTGATAAACCAAAATCTCAGAATTAACTGTCGATTCAGCTACATATTTTGAGTGGACTAGACTACACTTTCTCTAGTTTTTTTTTTCTCCAGAAATTAACCAACATAGATATCCAGATATGTGTCCAAAATTGTTTATAAAAAACATTTTTTTTTTCCAGAACAAAAAACATATGAGCAAACAAAACAAAGCTTTCACTTCCTCGCATCAATAATTTTCCCTTAAGAAACAAACAAAAACAAACTTACAGGGAACAAAGACTTCCAAAACTCAAGATCAGTCTTAGGCGTCTCTGCTATTCTGGTGGCCCAAGAGATCAACATCATGAGAGACCCACATGCAAGTGAAAGAGTTGAAGTAAGCCAAGGGTACGGGTAGGCATTCAAAACCTTCTTGTTATAAATATTGAACACCACATTCAGAGCCCACCAGGTTGCAAAATATATCCCAATTTTCACCTTATTAACAGCCACTGATGGTGTACCTGCAGCTTCAACCTCTGATCTATCTGCCTCATAAGCTCCACACTTCACCAAATCATCCCTCCCAAAATTCTTAGCTGACTCAAAATTCTTCACTGACCCAAAAGACCCCGCACCAAGAGATGCAAGGTGAAGAGGCTTTTGCACACAAACAACAGATCTTTGAGCTTTTTCTTTTGACAGAGAAGGTAAAAACGACCTTGGCTGAATTGGGGTTGCATGTATTTTCCTCAAAACAAAATCAGAACCACTGATCCCTATACTAGGTTGTCTCAACGAGGAAATCATTGTGAGAGAGATAAAGGGTAGGTGAAAAATCCAAACTTTTCAAACAAAACCTCAGTGGGTTGCTAAGAAAATCAGAAAAAAGAGAAAGAAAGGAACCAAACACAGAATCAGAGAAACCCCTTTTGTGTCAGGGTCGTGAAATAAACTCTCACGATCCCGAACACACTGTTTATATGTAAGAATATGTCTTGGCTATTGATCTTATTGACACTGCAAAATAAATAAACAGAACTTTTTCATTGTTGAAAATTCTAGACCAAGTACAGAAAAAAAAAATAATAATAATAATAAAGACTAAGAGAGAGAAAAAGGTAAATTTTAGGGAATGATACCTTAGAATCTAGTATTGGAATGAATTAAATATGATAAACACCAATGTTTGTGTTCAAACGGTGTTGGTTGTTGTTGTCGTCTTTTAGATTTCAGTATAAATATTCACATGTTAAGCAGGGGTTTGGTGGAGGCGTGAGGGAAACGGGAAGTGTTCCTACTTCGTGTTGTGTTTGATGGTGGCTTTGAAATATACGAAACTACGAAGGGGGTGCGTCCTTGGAATCTCAGTCCAAATTGAAAGGTCCCAGACATTAACAAATATCACGTGCTCTCTATCAACTTTTGAACACTTAAATCTCTATGATAATTATTAGGTAAAATATGAAATATAAATTACAAAGTGAAAGTAAAATGGTTTGATGGCCGATGCATATGTGAGAGGGAAAAACAAAAAATTTTCTCAAGCGGAATCACACATGCAATCAAGATTCATGCTTTAAGACAACATGATGTTACCTTTGTTTGTGATTCTAACTCCAAGTTGATCTGATCAATATCAGGTTTGAAAGGTTCAAACCCTCTAACGTTGATCCACACCACCCACGTCGAGATGCAAGAACTCTTTCTTGAACAACCACCAATTGATCACCACAAAGAGGCTTGCTATGCGCTCAATAAGTGAAGGAGGAGGTAAGGTGCATGTGTTTAGAAGAGTGATATTTTCAGCAAGAAAACATCACAAAAGTGGCGCATAGAATGGAGTAGAATTGGCTAGGTGTTTTGTGAAAGCCCCCAAGGAGAACCTACCCAAGTTGGCGCACAAGAGTGTGATGAGAGAGTCATGATGCAATCAGATTTTTCACTTAAAAACTGATTGAGGTGGCGCACAAAGAGGGACAAAAAAGGTGGAGTTGTTGCAATTCAAAATTTCCAACAACCTACCTTTGAATCCTCATGAGACTAGGTCTTAACCTAGTCAAAATTCTGATCTAATGGCCATCATATGGCCAACCATATGTGCCTTCAGCCCCAGAAACGGTCCAGATACGTTGAGCAGTTGCATTCAAATTTGAATCAACTCACTCACTGATTCTCTCAACCAACCAAATCTGATTTGGAGCTTATTTCGTTGACAAGAAGACACTCACAACAACCAAAGCGGCGCCCCAAATTCAACCTTGGATGTGATCAATATCTCCTCTTGATACTAGGGATTTGTTCTAACAAGATCTTATCTTATCCTTTTGTTTTGAAACAACTTTTCATAGCCAATTCAAATTCAAATTCAAAATTCAAATTCAAAATTTAAATTCAAAATTCAAAATTCAAAATTCAAAATTCAAATTTCAAATTTCAAATTTCAAATTCTAAAATTCAAAATTCAAAATTCAAATTTAAAATTCGAATTTTAAAATTCAAATTTCAAGTTCAAAATTCAATATTTAAATATTTGATAATTAATTTAACTAATTAAATTAATAAAAGCCGAGATTGCATGTAAAATAGTGTTTAAAGTATTCCTTTTGTAAATAAATCACTATTAAAAAAATAGAAAAATGATCATTGCACACAACTTTTATACCTTTTGTAATGCTTACTTGTTCGAGAAAAAAGAAAAAAAGAAAAAGATTAGTGTAATAATACTTCCACACAATTGAGAAGTGTGCTTATCTCATTTATTTACCTAAGAGAAAGTAATGTAAGAATGGTATAATATTATAAATATTAATAATGTTATACGCATAAACACACACAATCAGTGGCGAAGCCACGTTAGCTCCAGCCAATGTCTTGGTTTTAGTTGATTTTTAAAAATTAATTATGTTTTAGACATGACTAAATAATCGTAACTAGATTGTAGGATAGAATTTAAAAGAGGGACGAAAAAAGGTGGAGTTGTTGCAATTCAAAATTCCCAACAACCTACCTTTGAATCCTCATGAGACTAGGTTTTAACCTAGTCAAAATTCTGATCTAATGGCCATCATATGGCCAACCATATGTGCGCCCCCTTCAGCCCCAGAAACGATCCAGATACATTGAGTAGTTGCATTCAAATTTGAACCAACTCACACACTGATTCTCTCAACCAACCAAATCTGATTTGGAGCTTATTTGATTGACAAGATGACACTCACAACAACCAAAGTGGCGCCCCAAATTCAGTCTTGGATGTGATCAAAGATCTCCTCTTGATACTAGGGATTTGTTCCAACAAGATCTTATCTTATCCTTTTGTTTTGAAACAACTTTTCATAGCCAATTCAAATTCGAATTCAAACATTTAAATTCAAACGTTCAAACATTTAAATTCTAAATTCAAATTCTAAATTCAAAATTCAAATTTCAAATTCAAAAATTCGAATTTCAAATTTCAAATTCAAAAATTCGAATTTCAAAATTCAAATTTCAAGTTCAAAATTCAAGATTTAAATATTTGATAATTAATTTAACTAATTAAATTAATTAGTAATGTCTTGGACCATCCAAGCCCATTACATGATCTATGCGCCCTTTTCCCTTTTAGGTGGGCTTCCAAACTTCTTCTTGGGCTAACAACCATTATTAGACCCAATACCTTTAATGCTAGATCATCATGACAATAAGGTGTTAGTGTGTGACCCATTAGGTCCAACATAGCCACTGACATAAATGGGCTCGGGCCCAACAAGCCCACAACACATTAAATGACATCACAAGCACTAGCAATGCTTTGTTGCCCCAGAACTAGTTAGATTAATGACTTGATCATCCTATTATACATATTTGGTTGCCGTATATATTTCCTTTCGTCTCGATTACCTTCCCATTAAACCTAGGGTAAGGAAACGTATCAACCCTTGCGGTTTAGGGTATGCTTTATTCGAAATAGGGAATCTTCAATTTACTGACTCTAAAGGCAGATCATCTCATGATCTCTTTTACTATGCATAGATTCCCGAGTCCTAGTAAATGTCATCCCGATTTCTCCGGTTTACAGATAACCTAATCTCTCACAGAGATTTGACGAATTCCTTCAGCTTATCACCCTAGCCATGTGCTGTTTCAGGACAAGCCCAACAGTGTACCTATGAGTCTCCATGTTTCAGGCAGACGAGGTATACAATCAAAGCATGCCTTCTAGAACACAGTCTAGGTAATAACTTTTGGTCTAAGGAAAGACCTACCCAAATATAAAGAGACTACTCTAATGATATTATCTGTGAGATTTCCTCATAGAGTCTCTTTATGGGTCTGTTCAGTGCGACCTATACCCTTATAGGTCCACCCACGACTTTAGCTAAGACATCTCCATATCTGTAGCACATGAGGTCTTTACCTTGTATCCAAATACAAGTAGATAAGTCGTGCTAGTCTTACCCGAGATCACTGATCCCCATTCTCAGTGTCTCTAGACTAGGAACATAAAATTAGGAATAAACGTGCAGTATCCTTGAATCCTCATGATCGTGCGGTATCCTTGAATCCTCATGATCGTGATCTCATCACAGATACTCAAGAGATACATGTTCTATTCCAAGGGGTTTAACCAGTTACTCATATAAAATATTAACAATAAAATTGAGACAAAATATGAAACAGGATAAATAGTGCTTTTATTTATTTGCGCAATATAAAAGGTCCACATATGTCCTAATCTAATCAAAAGATTGTCTCTAGGACATCCATATACTAACACAAACATGCTTTGAAGAAAAATGTTAAAATTGTAAAAGATATATATAATTCAACTAAATTTAAAAAATTAGTTAATATGGATTATAATATGAAAAAAAATAATATATTTTACCGTATTTTAAAATATCTCTTATACGTAATATTTCTATTTTAATATTTAATGAATTTTTTTTGTTTGTATAAAATTTAAAAAAAAATACATATTACTTTTAAGAAAAAAAAATTGAAAATGAATTCTCTCATATGTTATTTGATCATAGTATTTGATATGTCAATAAAACATTATAATCCTCGCACATAATATTATCATATTAAATAATACATGAAATAATATATTTTCAATTTGATTACTTTTAACTACTTTAAAGAGACTTAATTCTCATTTATTATATAATGATAAATTTTATACATTTTTTTGGTATATTAATAATTTTCTATAAACTAATTTAATTTTATTTATAGTAATTTTTTTTGTAATCTAAATTAGAGTATTTAATTTGAACATAACTCAATATCTTAATTTTATAAAGATATCATTCTTAATTTAACTTCTTTTAAATTTTAAATTTAATTTTGAGTAAATACCATTTTTAGTCCCTGGAAATTTTCACGAGTCACAATTTAGTCCCTAGGTAAAAAAAGTCACATTTTAGTGTCTAATTTTTGAAAAAAAGGGACACGTTTGTCCTTCTGTTACATGGAACGTGACGACCCACTTGACGAAGGCCAGCTGGAATGTTAAGTGGCTGAGTCACTAACGTCACAGCCACCTGGAAAGAAAGGAACGACGTCGTATTGATTCGAAGGCTGTTTCAGGTGAGTAGAAGGGGACGACGTCGTTTGATGAAGAGAGTCTTGTTGATCCTTTGTTGTTGACTCAGTGAACACAGTCACACAACAAGTAGTGATTACCATACCCATCATTTCCTCCGCCATTTCCTCTGTTCGTGAGCTTCTTTTTCGGTGAAGGTTGGTGACCTACGGTGCTTTGTTGGTGTACGTGTATTCTCCAATTGCAAGCATTTAGTGTGAAGATCCTTAAAACAACGGTTGTGAGTGTGGTGACTGTAACAGCCCGTTGTACACCGGTATTGTTAACATTAATTATGATATTAAGCGCAGTTACAATCACAGCAATTCATTTATAAAAATGCGAATAAACTTTTTCCGATTATTACGCGAGCATTTAAAACATAAAAAGCGTAATAATTAAAAGCTGTGACCGTAACCGTAAACTCTTGCGGAAGACTTATTTAAACTATTTTTATAACTTACTTTACTTATAATAAGTTACTAAGGGGTTCCCATAAACCCACTTAGCCAATTACAACATTTACGTTTTTACTTACTTGAACATGGTTCACTCTTAATTTTTCTGCGAGCACACCGCTCGTAACCAAACCCTCTTCTCAGATTATATCTTTGTCTTACTTAATTCCCTTCTCAACAAGCTATCACACGCTCAATTCGGAGCTCATTTGCTCCGGTTATCGCCGTTTGAAGTTGGATAAGCAAAATAGCAAACCAACCCCAAAGACAGCTCTAAACCTCTTTCACTCCACGAATTACTGCACTCAATCCACTCATTCAATTGCTCCCAAATTTTTACAACATAAACTAGACACCTCGATTTTCGATTTGATATATCATACGCTTAATTTGACTAATAAACGAAGCGGGAATTAATTTCCCAAAACAGGACCAGAACTGCCTCAGATGCAGTGGGAACATGAGCAGTCTGCGTTCCTCCAATTTTTTCAGGACGAAGATCAACCCAGATTTTTTCCAATTTTTGCTACAAGATAGAGGACATCTCAACCTTCAAAATGGCATATGGCACGTCTTTATTGGACCTCTATGGAGGGAGATATGCTCTCCCGAAGTTCGCCTAAAATCTGTCAATTCTACAGAAAATTCGCTAGAGTTTTCTTTGTTTTTCCAATAATCCCATATTTGTAAAAGATCATTTAAGCCTCAAATGTACCTAATAATCACATGATAATACAGTAATAATCCAATGGGTGGCACACACAAGGACCAACAACGCCTTGGGCACTTACAACCCAATCCAGTTTATAGTTATTAGGCATATAGTTCATATTAATCACCCTTAAGTAGTTGCAATCACTAACACCTTTTTCATGCATATTTTCATCATACATGTAATCATACCCTAAAATAGGCCTAAGGCCCTTCCATCATAAATAGACATGCATCAAATACTATTACAATATTGCTTTACAACTTACAACTTGAAACTTAAACTTTAACTTACATTCTTCCAATATTACAACTTAAATACAAATGACAACATAACCAAATACATAACTACTAGACTTAGGCAAAATGGCATGAACAAATATGCTAATGAAGCTCATACCACATACATATGAGATGTTCATGCCCTAAGTCTAGCCTAGGCCACACGGCCAACAAAATGCAAAATGTGAAGCACTCCACTGCTCACTCTGCGGGCCTCTTGCTCGCTGCTCCGGCTCCACTGCTACCTCCTGAAATAAATGCCCCGAGACGGGGTGAGATATACGAATATATCTCAGTAACCAAGAGGTTCTGGAGAAAACTCCACCCAATGGTTCACTTCGATGCATATCAATAGAATAAAACAACCACTTTGAAAACGGGATATAGCAAGGGATTTAGAGAAATGGGGAATATAAAGATACAAACTACGACGATACGGGATGGTAACCCCAATTCCACGTACGCCCTGGGCATATATAAGCCTATGGGTATCATCCAAGGTGCGTTCACAGAAACCACAACCATGATGCCCCAACCATCCAAAACGCCAAAGACATTCCTAGTGTGCTCCTACCCGGATCACACACCATGACCCACGGTCAACTGGAACTCCGTCCTGGAGACCTATCGAGTGGAAGTCTGAAACTGCCCGAAGGCTAATAAAACTGTCTACTGGCCAGAGACTCGGTACATAAGTACCCATTGTAATAATGCATGCATGCTCATGTCTTCTATACTACTCATATACACTTCCTACCGTTGCCATCAACTGACAAGGTGGAACAGAAAAGGAGAACAAGCCCCAGTACCAAGAGGTTACCTTAAATATTGTTTTCACAAGCTCTGCAGCAGCTTATCCCTCAACTTGGTACATAGCAGAATGCCTACATAGAGGACATTACCAATCTCTTATAATTCAAACAATACATGCTAATTTACTATTATACATGCATTGAACCAATTACATACCTCAATCCACTTGGTCCAGTACCAAGGGCAACTCCCAGATTCAAGTTTCGGGATTCAAGTCAACGTACGACAACCTATACAATTACGTACATCCATCAGTATGCGTCAAATAGCATCAAAACGCAAAAATCACAAAATCCTCCCCTTCCTCCTTGAAGGTTCGGCCCAACTAGTGTTAATTTGAGATTTATTTTTCTAAATTTTCTTTTTCATTTTGTTACGCCTCATTAGGTTGTCAAGAGGCCAATTCAAGTGCCGTTTCGTCATTTTCGCGTCGAATTACATGAGAACGCGAAAATCGCAAAATCTCCCTTTCTCTCCTTGAAGGTTCGGCCATCTATGTGTTATTTGGGGATTTATTTTTCTAAATTTTCTTTCTCATTTTATAACGCTTCTTTAGATTGCTTAAAGGCTAGTTCAATCGTCGTTTTTCCGTTTTACGACATTTACGCATCGTTTTGCGAAATATTTCACTCTAGGTTCATTCAGGTCTCTAAACACAATTCATTTTTACCATTGGTTCAAACACTTTCCAACCACAACACAACCCATCTAAGTACCATATAACTACACCAATCATCATCCAAATCATTTTTCAACATCAATTCCTCAATTTTTTCCACAATGGCTGAATTATACCCTAGGGAATCGTAAAGGATTTCTTTCCATTTTCAACCATTCCTCAACTCAACCAATCACATTATATCATCATTCTATCAAACAAAAACTCATTATCAACATCACAACACATTTTTCCAAAATTACATGTCATGACCATCAAATTATTCTAAGTTAAAAATCATCACATTTCACCTAAAATTTTCATTGCGTTTCTAGCATTAATACATCATTCTAAGGCATTTTCATCTAATAGACATTTTCCATTTGAGCTCTCTAACACAACACATCATAAAATCTCTCTTTTAGGGTTCATAAATATAAATCACAAATCAACCATTGAAATGTTGAAATAACTCACCCAAATGCAAGGCAAATGACTCCTCCTAAGTATACTCCACCATTGGAGCATTTGAAAACTCCATGAACACCCAAACTTCAATGTGAGCCGCGGACTTTGAGGGGGAAGATCTCAAAATCCTCTCACTTTCGCGGCTCAACAAGGCCACCAATGGCTTTGGAAGACAATTTCCAACAAATTTCAAGTTAGACTTTGTTGGATTTGGTTAGGATTTGAGTGATTAAAGAGGAGAAGAAAAATTTGCATGGAGAATGGTGGGGGAGGGCTGATGGCTCGGGTTTGGGAGAGAGAGGGGAGTGGGAAGATGATGAATAGTGATAGGATGAGGTGGACTTAAGTGATTTTAAGTGGGGTGGGTCCCACGCCACTTCATGCGATTCAAAACGCGTCAAAACTCTCACTAAACGTCCGTAAATTCAAAGCCTATTTAGAAACTCTAATTTTTAACATTAACTATTCCACTTTAATTAGGCTTGATCAGATGAATTCGGAGTCCTCCATTCATTCGGAGAAAACACTGTGTTAAGCTATCGCGCACGCCGTTGGCACGTTTCCCCAAAATGACTTACTTTCATCAAATTCTATCAACAATCATATTTCCTAACTCATTAGACCATTTGTAACTCATATTTGAAACCTAGAGCTCAAAATTCAATTGGCACGTTTTACGGTGCAATCGTAACGCGATATTTTTACCCGCGAAAAACACTATTCACTGATTTTTCTGAAACTTGTCTATCCACTCAGTTTTTCATTCTGAACCCATTTCTAGGGTTATTTTTACCATCTGAGACCTTCTACTCAATTTTTATCTTCCTAGGGTTGCGTGTTGGCTAATTACCGTTTTGCCCTTTCTTTGTATTTTGGCCTAATCTTTAGGATTTTCACTGAATCTCCACTTAATTACACACTTAATGGCTTAACTACTTAATTTAAAATTGTGAGGTGTTATACTCTCCCCAACTTTTAGAATTTTGTCCGCAAAATTAAATCATACTTGTCCGCTAACTCAGGATATAGCCGGAGAATCTCATCCTCCCGCTCCCAAGTAGCCTCCGCAGGTGTACGTCCTTCCCATTGAACTTTAAGCATTGGAATCACTTTGCTTCTAAGCTTCTTTTCACTGCGGTCAAGGACCTCACTAAGACCTATAGGAACCTTGAAATTCTCTCTGATTTCAATGTCGTCCGGTATCACCACATGTGATTCATCCGGAATATAACGTCGTAGCTGCGATACATGGAAAACATCGTGCAGATTTGACAACTGTGAGGGCAAGGAAAGCTGATAGGCCACTGGTCCTACTCTTTTCATTACCTGATACAGCCCAATAAAGCGAGGACTCAGCTTCCTCACGCCCAATGCACGTCCAACACCGGTAACTGGAGATAACCGCACAAACACATGATCACATTCTTCAAATTCCAGCGGTCTGTGTCTATTATCATAGTAACTTTCCTGCCGATTCTGTGCCTGTTTAAGTTTTTCTCTGATCATTTCAATCTGTGCTGTAGTTTCTTGCACAAAATACTGCCCAAACCTCTCTTTATCGCCTACCTCGTTCCAACAAGTAGGAGTACGACATCTACGCCCATACAATGCCTCATACAGAGCCATGCCCAGACTGGAGTGAAAACTGTTATTATAAGAGAATTCTACCAGTGATAAATATCTGTCCCAAGCAGTGCCCTGCTCTAGTGTACAAGCTCTCAACATATCCTCGAGTGTCTGTATGGTCCTCTCAGTCTGACCATCAGTCTGCGGGTGATACGCAGTGCTCAGCCGAAGCTGAGTGCCAAAAGCCTACTGTAAGGCTCCCCAAAAACGAGAAGTAAACTTCGGATCCCGGTCACTCACAATGCTAGCCGGTATTCCGTGGAGCCTTACAATCTCTTTCACATATAACTTTGCCAATTTCTCAGTAGAAAAGTCCACTCGCACTGGAAGAAAATGTACAGAGTTCGTAGGTCTGTCCATTATAACCCAAATCGAATCATGACCAGCCTGAGTCCGAGGCAAACCAACAACAAAATCCATAGAGATGCTCTCCCATTTCCACTCTGGTATATCTAACGGCTGAAGTAACCCTGCCGGTTTTTGATGTTCTATTTTAACCTTCTGACAAATCAAGCACTTTGACACATATTCAGCCACATCCTTCTTCATCCCAGGCCACCAGAACTTAATTTTCAGATCTTGATACATTTTTGTGGCACCCGGGTGTACAGCAAACTGACCCTTATGGGCCTCAACCATTACCTCTCCTGCTAACTCCTTGGGCACTACAATTCTGTCCATATACAATAACAATCCCTGCTCATTCACAGATATTCCACTCTGCCCTTTCAAATATTTGACACTGTCGTTCCGTACCTGTGTTTCTTTAATCTTCTCATATAATTTATTTTCCACCCGACAGCTCTCATGCAACCCATCTGCAACTCATGTAGTCCAGAATTCATCCACACTCCCAATAAAGACATCCGTCAGTTTCAAGTCACGGAATTGTTCAATTAATTCATTATCCCACAATATCAACTGGGACACGCTGACATACTTCCTACTCAATGCATCCGCTACCACATTAGCCTTACCCGGATGGTATTTCAACTCAAAATCATAATCTTTTAGAAATTCAACCCACCCCCGTTGTCTCATGTTCAGCTCTTTCTGATCAAACAAATACTTTAGACTCTTGTGATCACTGAACACAACAAATTTCATCCCATACAGAAAATGCCTCCAAATTTTTAAGGCAAATACTATGGCAGCAAGCTCCAAATTGTGTGTCGGATCATTCTCTTCATGAGGCCTCAACTGTCTCGAAGCATAAGCAACAACTCTCCTTTCTTGCATCAACACACACCCCAAACCTTTCTTGGAAGCATCACAGTATAATTCAAACTCATCTTCCGGATCGGGGAGGGTCAACACAGGAGCAGTAGTCAATTTCTCTTTAAGGCTCAGAAAACAACTCTCACATTCCTGAGTCCACACAAAAGGAGTATCCTTTCGTGTCAATCGGGTCAATGGCAGTACCATTGTAGAAAACCCCTCAATAAACCTCCGATAATATCCAGCAAGACCCAGAAAGCTGCGGATTTCAGTAACAGTTTTTGGTCGTTCCCAGTACATAACAGCATCAATTTTATTTGGATCAACAGCAACACCCCTCTCAGAAATAACATGCCCCAGAAATTGTATCTCAGATAACCAGAATTCACACTTTGACGGCTTCGCATACAACTTTTTATCCTTTAACACCTGTAATACAGCCCTCAAATGCTCACTATGCTCCTCTCTGCTCTTAGAGTAAATCAAGATGTTGTCGATGAACACGATCACAAACTGATCCAAATATGGTTTAAAAATACGATTCATGTAGTCCATGAACACTTCCGAGGCATTTGTAAGCCCAAATGGAATCACCTGATACTCGTAGTGTCCATATCTAGAACGAAAAGCCGTTTTAGGCACATCCTCCGGCCTAATCCGAATCTGATGGTATCAGGACCAGAGATCAATCTTTCAAAACACGCAGGCACCCCTCAACTGATCCAACAAGTCATCAATACGCGGCAATGGGTACCTGTTCTTAACTGTAACTTTATTCAATTTCCGATAATCAGTACACAGTCTCATGCTTCCATCCTTCTTTTTCACAAAGATCAACGGTGCTCCCCACGGGGACACACTCGGCCTAATAAAATCCTTTGCAGACAGTTCCTCAATATGTTTCTTCAACTCAGCTAACTCAAGTGGCGCCATCCGGTATGGAGCCAATGAAATAGGCCCCACACCGGGAAACAATTCAATAGAAAATTCAATCTCTCTCTCAGGTGGAAATTCCGGTATCTCATCCGGGAATACATCCACAAACTCATTAACCACCGGAATCGTAGAAATTTCAATCTCCTTGCCACCCACTAGACTACCCAAGAAAATATAACCCTGATCCCCAGCCTTCAAGGCTTTAACAGCATTGCACATAGATAAAAAGGGAGATGGAGTAACCGAGGGCTTCTCATGAGACAATATCAACCTCTTGCCACATCAATCAATCATGGCACAGTTTTGAGATAACCAATCCATGCCCAATATCAAATTAACAGAGGCCAGAGGCAATATAATTAAATCAATAGTGTAACCCCTGCCTTCGTAGACAAACCCGACCTCTTTGCAAATGAAAGAGGAATCACTAACCTCTCCTGTAGCCGTAGGGGAATCATCCGTGATACTTTTAATCCCAACCCCTTAGCCACATATTCCGCCACGAACGAGTGCGTAGCTCCAGAATCAAATAAAACAGATAAATCAATATTAGAAATGAAAATTGTACCTTTTACCAAATTCGGCGCCTTCGCCGTCTGCTGTGCATTAGTAGTATAAACACGCCCAACTGTAGGTGCAGATGGCAAGGTCTGCAGATTCGCAGCCTGCCCAGTATTGGTATGACAATTGTTGGCATAATGCCCAACCTTTCCACATCTGAAACACGTAACTTGA